>NW_027492531.1:0-24461 GCF_021521415.1 Bidens hawaiensis
TCTAAGCCACATATTTAGAATTCAGAAATCCGGATAATGTTTTGGATAATCTGGTTCAGTTTGTTTTTCGGTTAAATGTCTAATTCGGCTTAAAACGAGGGTAAAACGGTCGTTTTCGGCTTAAAAATGAAATTTATATAAAACCACTTTAAAAACTTTAAAAACTTAAACCATGACTTTCATTAACTTAAAACATCATATTATTAATAATTGCGCATCTTTTTCGGCTTGATCGATCGTCTCTTGCTCGGTTTGGTATTAAAGGTTTCGTTTAACGCACCGACGTACCATTAAATCGAAATTCTTTTTCTGTGCTTTAATTCACTTATTCCGAAGCTTTAATACTTCGTAAGCATCACTAAATATCATAGGTATCGTCTATAATTGAACCCTCGATTCGTTCGGGTTTCAATAACTATCGATCGATTAATCGCATATTCAATACGATGAATTATATATTCACGTACAATCAATACAGTGAACCATGTATTCTCGTATAATTACTATGGTAATTCATGTACCCGACATTTAATATAACGTAACTATTGTCTACCGGTTAGGGTATACCTGGTTTAGTCGGAATCGTTACAGAAACCTGCAAAACAACCACCGTGAGCTCGCTACGGGAAAGACAAAAGGGGGGATCTTCTCGTAACCACCCTACGGCGTGAGAATAAGTACAATTTTAGAGAGAGAAAGTACTTTAAGTAATTGATGAGATAAGTGGAGTGTGAATGCATACCTTGTGGTGATGACGAAGGTATTTATAGCCGAAGGGTAAAGGAATATTATTGGTACAACTGTCCATTTCTAGAAGATGCTTTCTGTAACAACCTGGACACATGTCTGCATGTGATAGGACGGGGGATCTGGCCATGTGCACGGTTATAACCTTGCCAACTGTCCTTCTTTGATTGGTTATTACTTCACGTGCTTTCCAAGGAAAGATCTTCGCGTAAATCTTCTAGAAGGAAGTTAGTTATAACTTATTTGCTAACATCGCCCTCTAGTCATTTCCGCGCCTGAACATAATATCTTGCGAATGACTTCTAAGGATGATCCTGATCGACCCCGCAGGTGGTCTCTAGAGTTTCCTCTTAATCTTCCTCTGACTTGAGTTATGCGGCTGATGGGTGTGTTCCGCGGATGACTTCTGAGGAGGTCTTGATTCACTCGTGGATAATCCATTATGGGTATTTGGGTCTTTTTATTACCCTACCTCTATAACCACCTTGTTGCTTTTTAAAAACAATGAAAGGGTGTTTTGTTCATATTTAACTTTGAATTAAAAAATGGATTTGATGTGGGTTGAGCTAGGTGTCGTCTTAATTGAAGTGAGGTGACACCTTTTGATTAAGGTAGGCAGGATTGTTCTATGGTGAACCTCCATCACTCCGTGGTCATCACAAGACACCACCTCTTGTGATCTTGTCTTGAAAAGATAGCAACTTTGAGTTACGGTGATCACAACCAAAAAGAATTATTTTTACACTGTTTAAATAAATCAAGCCCACTACATTTTTTAATTACATTTTTCTCCTACTCTTCAACGTTCTTTTATATATAAAAACACAGATGTAGATTCAAGAAAAAAAAAAGGTTTTGTGTTAAAAAAAACAACGTTTAGACCAAAGGTTTTTGTTCGCCAATACAAAATGAATAGATTTAGCTTACAAGTTGAATAATTTCCAACACTACAACAAATTCAACATGCCAACCCAAATCGCAACCGATCATTTTAGATTTAGTTTACAAGTTGAATAATTTCCAACACTACAACAAATTCAACATGCCAACCCAAATAACAACCGATCATTTTAGTATTTTACTTTACCGCCTGTATAGTGACCTATTGCCATCGTACCAAAACCTACAATACCATGAGCGATAATATTTGAAATTTTTTAATAAGATATTTTAGGTAATTAAGTTTTTTATATTTGTTGTAGTTTGCTATTAGATTCATGAAAAGTTGTGTTTATTATTTTAAATTTATTTCCAATTAAAATAGAAAATTGGGTTCAAGTGTCAACGAAGCAAAAATTGGGTCTCGAATAATCAAGTGAAGAAGCTACACGGCCAACAATGATAGTTCGGTCGGGCGTTCATGTAGGTTCAACAGAGTGTCCCTCAACCCTCACAAAATCCGATTGAGCTAGGATCGATCAAGCTCAAAAACTTCAAAACTTGAACCCAAAGAAACCCTCTCACCCCATACCCTGACCAAAATACTTTTAATTTCATTTTCAGTATGCCATTCTTTCAAGGGTGGGTGGAGCTTTTTATTCTTTCATTTTCCAATATTGCACGTTGGTCTCCTAAAGCTAAAAAACTCCACCCACCAAGAATCACCATCCATCACAATTCACATAATCATTTCTCAAAAAGGATTCACAACCAAAAAGCCAACAGTAGAAAAGCACATAACTAACATGAAGTGAACAGATACAAACTAATAATCAAACACGATATCTATGATGTCTATAAAAGTAATCGGTTCATGTTTCATTGAATCTTAAGAAAAGGATAGAAGAAGGGGATGAGAAAATAGAATCCTATAACAAAGAGAATGGAGATGGAAAATCAGATGTTCACACATTCAAGTTCATTGTTGCCTACATTTTCTTCTACACGTACTTATAACATGCTTCTATCAATTTTCCTTGTTGGGCTTTTACTAACATTTAAAATGGGCCTGCTTGGCTGGGTTCGTTGTCGTCTCATAGATGTGAACTGGACTTGGACCGACAACGTTCATAACACAACATAAACCTTTGCATGCAAAAACACATTTGAACAGATACACATGACAAATATTCATAAACAAGTCAACAAAAAACAAACAATAATTCATTAACCCTAACATAAAAAGGTGACCATACAATAACTAAAACATTAATTAAACCCCAAAAGAGAATACCAAAATCAAACATAATCCGGTTCACCATTCATTCATCACCAATTAAAAGGAAAACAAAGTAAAAATGTGAAAAGACACATTTACCCTCCATCTAAAAAGATCAACGGTAGTTAGAGTTGGGGCATTCTCTAGAAAAATGCCCTTCCTCGCCACAGTTATAGCAGCCACCGCCGCCACCACGACCGCCACCACGACCACCACCACCTCCGTACCTGCCTCCCCCGCCGCCACTACCGTTCTGAGTGCAATCCCTAGCCATATGCCCATTCTCACCACACTTGTAACAACCGTTACCACCACCACCACCTCCTCCACCACGTCCACCACGGCCACCGCCATTGTAACCACCACCGCCACGAGTGCTTCCTTGAACCGGAGCTTCATTAAGACCGGTAACATCAGCAGCCTTGGTACGGCCGTCAGATCCGGTCTCAATCAAGTACTCGACCGATTCACCGTCGCCTAGGCTGCGGAAGCCGTCAGTACGGATGGAAGACTGGTGAACGAAGAGCTCTTCACCGCCATCTTCCGGAGAGATGAAACCGAATCCCTTGGTGTCGTTGAACCACTTCACGGTTCCTGATTTCCTAGCGCCGTCAACCTCCATTGCAAACCCTAGAAATTAAAAACCCTAAACCACCAACCAAGAATTCAATAGATATCTAGCGAATGGGATTCTACTATCTATATAGACTAGAGTTTGTTGCGTAGGGATAAGATCGTAATTTTTTAAATAAATTAAAAAGAAAAGGTGACGTGTTACTCGTTGGAAAAAGGTTTAGAAACCACTTACACCTATATTAACGCATAATATAGTGTAATAAGTCCCATATTAAGGGGTGTTTGTCTTTATGATGTACTTTATATGAGGCATATTGTGCAATACGCCCTATATTAACGCATAATAGGCCCCGTATTGTACAATACAGGCCATATAGGGTACGATATGACAACCTAGGCCTGTCAAACAGGCCTAGGTTGTCATGTCGTACCCTATATGGCCCGTATTATACAATATGAGACATATAGGTTCAATTTGAATAATTGAGCCATCCGGCTACCCCTTTCTTCTCTTTATTATATATATATATATATATGATTGATTTCTTTTGAGAACCACTTTGAGTTTTAAGAACTCGAAAGAACTCAACGTAACAAATTTTTTTTTCGAATTGTTTTTACACATGTGTAATATGCAAGTGTAAGTGATGTACAAAAAATTAAGGTATTTTTTTACACACCGAATCGACTTTTTACACATGTGTAACTAACGTTTAAACTTGTGTAATTATCAAAATTACTTATTCTCTCTCCTGCTTCATTTTTTAATTAAATTTAATCTCAGCCATATATTTCATATCATTTTATTAAATGTGTGGTTCAAAATTGAATTCTTAAAGTTCTTAAAACTCACCATGGTTCTCAAAATAACCCTCCCTTATATATATATATATATATATATATATATATATATATATATATATATATATATATATACATATATATATATACGTATGTGTGTGTGTGTTACCATACACAAATACATACACACACAATTCACTATCCCCTTTCGAGAATCAAAACCAAAAAAATAAAATGTGGTGGTTCGACAATATGTTTCCTAACAACGAGGAGCAGCCGGATACGCACCTAACGATCAGCCTAGCAGATTATTAAGGTCATTCGTCTTCTTCGTATTACGTACAAGTGAGTGTTTGTTTGTATAATAATAATAAATAATAGTAATAATAAAAATAATAATATGAATAAATAATAATATAATAATAAATAATAGTAATAATAAAAATAATAATATGAATAAATAATAATAATATTACGTAATAATTATAATAATAATAATAATACATAATATTAATAATAATAAATAATTACAATAATAAATAATAATAAACACATCCATACAAGGTCCCTTTTAACAAAAGATAAATTAAAAAGGGACCTATATATAGCACTATACGCCGCATATAGATCCCCTTTTAACCCTCATTTTGTTAAAAGGGGCCATATATAGATGTGTTGGGGGTTAAAAAAGGATATATTATGTCTCATTTTAACCCCCAATATGCTAAAAGGGTCATGTATAAATAGATGTGTTTATTATTATTGTTAGTATTGTAATTATGCTGTTAAAAAAAAGTATTGTAAGTATTTATTATTATCACGTAATATTATTATTTATTCATATTATTAATTATTATTGTTATTATTATTATTAATATTAGTGTTATATCTTATTATTTAATAATTATAATTTATATTATTATTGTTATTTAACTGTTATAATAATAATTATTATACTTTAATTTACTTATTATTATAATAATAATTATATTATTATCGGCTTATATACATCGGCGGAGGTACGACTTACGCTTTACACGAATAGCATTCATCAGTTATCAAACGACAAGTTGCGAGTCTGATGTCGTCAGTTACCTCGGCGCCGCTCAGCATGGTGAGAAGTACGAGGTACCACCTCCACCTACTTTTGACCACAAGGCGAGCGCGTCGGGCGTTAGAAGCGGACAGAGCGACGACGTGGACAACGACGGTCGGGTATCATGCGTCAGACGCAGGGCCGACGACCACGTTGATGTTTACGATGCGACGTTTACGTCCTCCAGCATCGACGACACGCCGTTTTTATAGTTTGTATATATTTTGTTTTATTTTATTCAAACTCGATGTTTTGTATATAATAATGTTTTGGTTTGATGTATATACGTGTTTATTGTTTTGTTAAAAAAATTGCTATAAAACACATATTTTTAAACAAAATTATTATATAAAAACAATAAAAAAAGAAAACAAAAAAACAAAATTAAAACACAAAACATAAAAAAAAAGATAAAAAGCATAAAAAAACATAATAAGACAAAGTTGTTGGGGTTTTACTAAAAAAACCCCTCAATATGGCCCATATAGATCTATATGGGGCATATTGAGAGGTTTTTTAGTAAAACCCCATGGCGTCTCTAGTAATTGGCTTTGAAAAACAACTCTCAATCCCTATGTTTGTCATTTCTATAGTATCCTAAGCATAAGATGATTTTAAACGGTAATTGTATTCGGGTCGACCCACCCGACTGCAACAAACTGAAAAAACTAGTTGAGAAAAGCCGTACCCCTTGAATTTCATTGAACTCGAAACGTTAGCAACGAACTTGGTTTTATACTGTATCGCGCCTCTAATATCATATAGCAGTTATAACTTCTAAATAACAGTTACTATAATCAAACTTAAATTTATCAAACAACACAAATTAAGTTTGATGTGTGTTACGGCTTTCTTTGACTTGTGAAACACAATGAAACCTAAACTTACTAGCTTTATGCATGGTATAAGTGTGTAAAATGATCATACAATGTGAAAAAAAGAAAAAAAAGAGTTAGTATATCATTCGCCAAATTAGTAACAATGTTGTGTTTTAATAATATCTTGAAATTTTATATTTTGTTAGAAACCGATGCAAACCAAATAGTCCATTAATTTTCATATACCATATGTAAAAAACAAATTCTCCAATCATGTCTTGTAATTATCTCTCTACTTTGAATGTGAAAGTATGACACTCTTATTTAAATAAGTTTTATTTATAAAATGAAGGTCGAAACCTTTTAAATTAAAGATGCCTGCAGTTGGATTGGATCAGACTGATGGGGGCCTTAAAACTAGAGGCCGATATTTTTGAACCTGATTTTGAGTGGAGGCCTTACCTTTGACTGGACCTTTCTTGGGTCCGCTCATGTGAAAAAGGATCACGATTTGCTCCTACACCAAGCACTGACGGTACTCATTAATTGTCACGTTTATTCATCGGAGCCAAGAGACGTCAGTTATTGATTCTTCTCATAAAATTTTATTGTTTCTTGACAGCACCTTTTAGGATGAAGGTATCGATCCACCTTAAGTCATTATTCCGAAATTTACATATGTACGTAAGTATGTTATGGTGTTATGTGTGTATGTACATTGCACACACATATATACATATACGAAAAAATTACAATTTTTATTCTTTTAAATTAATAAAATTATGGAATGAGTCATTTCCGAAAATGAGTTTCAACATTTATTTTTTATTTGCATGTTTCTCTCGATTTTTGTCCTTTGCACTAACAAAAGTTAAGTTTTTCAATTAACTCACCCCATATGCATTGCACATGAGGTATTTTAGTCTTTTTACCCCTTAAAGGCCTACTTGTGTTAACGTAAAAAAATGTAAAGTTAATCAAAAATTTGCAGGGACTATATATGTAAATATAAAAATCATTCTTGTAGTTTTACTAAAAATAAAAAGAAAAATAAACATATCATATTAACATCTATATATATATATATATATATATATCTTACCCTTCTGCTAAAAAAGCCATCGTCGCCTCCACCACCACCTCCACCGTCTTCACCGAAAACACCATTATACCCACCAACTCCACAACATCCTTGCCTGTAATGAAAATGCAACTCCCTCCCTCGTTTTGCTGGAGACCACACCCAAAAACCCCAATTTTCTCAATATCGTCGCTTATCGTCATTTGCCATTATCTGTATAAGGTCGGTGACCCGCCACCATCACCGTCATTCACCGCCAATGATTAGAAGAAAAGGAGATTGCATCCTTTGTTTAATGTTGACGCATCTCCGTTCACCTTCATCGTCGTCACCGACTGTCAGAACCAACAACAGTTAAGAGGCCAACGACATGTGAACCATCATATATCCGATCTAAAACTACCAAATACATGAACCATCACTAGTCAATTATAATGAGACCACCGTCATAGTCTCTTAACCGAATGACACCCAGATTTGAGACCACAATCAATTAGATCTGATGACCACCTACATTCACACCCCACCCACACTTGAACACGACAACTCCCATACCCCTCTTTTCTTTGATTTTATTAATTCCCTCCCGAAAAATAAATGGTTCAGGTGTTTAATATTGTTCTAGGGTTATGGTGGCAGAGATGGAGAGAGAGACAATGATGAATTTGAATTAATAAAGATGAAGAGTACTGGGTATGTGCGTGTATAAGTGGGTTTCAAGTTTAAATTTTATTAAATAACATAAATGGCCTCTAAATTATAGTAATTACATATATAGACCTTTTTCAAGTAAAATTACCAAAACGCCCTCGTATGCATGACACATGAGAAAACTTAACTGAGAAAGTGGATGACCGGTAGTGTAAAGGACAAAAATCAAGGAAAACATGCAAATAAAGGATAAAAAGTGAAACTCATTTTCGGAAATGACCCATTCTAAAAGTTGTTTAATTCAGAAAAACAAAAATTGTAATTTTTTCTACATATACATGTATATATGCATACACACAACACACATATACATACAAAACATATGTACACATTGTAGACACATAATATAAGTAGCATACAATACATGCATGCATGCATACATACTTATATACATATAGACACACATACATACATAACATAGCCAGGGCCGACTTCGAGAAAGAAAAAATATTTGGGCCGGAGGCGAAAATTTTTTTAGGCCTTAAGTAAAAGGAGTATTTTATTGGGTTTAAGCAATTTATTTTTTTGTATGGGTTTATTTGATTATAATTGAGTTGTTTAAAAAAATTTGTATAAAAATAGGATTAAACATGTCTCAAATGAGGGTAGAACCCAATTAAACATGCCTCAAATGAAAGTAGAACCCACAACCTTTGTGTTGGGAGTAATACCCCTTTATTACTAGACCAAACTAATGGTTATAAAATTAAGTTTAAATACTAAATATATATATATATAGCTTTGATGAAAATACATATAATTTTAAAAAAAATCGGGCCTACGAGGTGTCGGGCCTGTGGCCGTCGACCACCCGACCACTAACTTATGGCCGGCCCTGAACATAGCATATATATACACACATACATGCATAACATATGTTACATATAGTTGGCAAACCAACACGAACATTTTAATTAGGTTTTAGATGGGTATTTATAAAACCCATGGTGGGTTGATTTAAGGACTGTTTGGCAACTGCTGAACCATTAAGTGTTGAACTAGTAAGAGGTCTGAATGGTTAAGAGGCACTAAACCAGTAAGTGCTGAACCAGTTAAGTCTGTTTGGTTAGACATCTGAATAACTGAGCAAAATAACTATCTTACCCCTCTGAACTATTTGTGTTGAATGAAATACATTTGTTTGGTTATACTTTGAATGGTAAACAACTATAAAAACAAAATACAAAATAGTTTACTTACGATTTGAGTTTTCTTCATTAGAAATTAGTTAAGTAGCTATCTCGTCACGCAAAGTGATCATATACGCAATGCCTTATGAACCCTATTCTGTATCGTGAACGAACTAGCCATCACTTTCTCCATGTATTTCAAAAAATATATTATTCTCATAGTATATCAATGACCAACAACTTGAGGTTTCCCTTCATCTTCTTCAGAAAGTAGTGCACTTAGACGTCAAACCGCGTATTAAATTATCTAGCGTCAATGTGATACATTATAATATATCACAGTTGAATTAATTTATAATGATAACTTGGTAAGCATATGACATGCATTCGATTCATTTTATGATATATTTCCCTAGAAATTGCAACACACGAGTACACAATAATCATCAATTGCAAGTTATTCATCTTTTTTTTTACCAACAAAAACAAACTTTCATAACCAACAACGATAGTTATAGTACAACGGAAACTCAACAAGGAGCTTAAGTAAACATAAACCACATGGAAAACTACAAACACCAAATCAAAATCTCCTACTCCTACTCTAATACGAACATGAAGATGAAGAGATAAAATTCATGTTCACACCAAATCATTTTGTTCATCTACAACTCCGCCTTTCTTTTAATCCTACACCATGCTTGAGTTGTCTTGCATGTTGTGTTCCAAAGTTTTAATCAAGTTCACTGTTTAACAAAGTTTTAATTAGTGCCCATCATGCCTTTCTACAATTTAAAGAAAAAAACAAGTCATCATATAAAAATTAACGGTTCGGGTCATTTTGACGGTTTGGATTTACTCATATAGCAGTTATAACTTCTAAATAACAGTTACTATAATCAAACTTAAATTTATCAAACAACACAAATTAAGTTTGATGTGTG
This sequence comes from Bidens hawaiensis, assembly GCF_021521415.1. Lineage (NCBI taxonomy): Eukaryota > Viridiplantae > Streptophyta > Magnoliopsida > Asterales > Asteraceae > Bidens > Bidens hawaiensis. Next base: position 10,063 of record NW_027492531.1, read on the forward strand.
TTACGGCTTTCTTTGACTTGTGAAACACAATGAAACCTAAACTTACTAGCTTTATGCATGGTATAAGTGTGTAAAATGATCATACAATGTGAAAAAAAGAAAAAAAAGAGTTAGTATATCATTCGCCAAATTAGTAACAATGTTGTGTTTTAATAATATCTTGAAATTTTATATTTTGTTAGAAACCGATGCAAACCAAATAGTCCATTAATTTTCATATACCATATGTAAAAAACAAATTCTCCAATCATGTCTTGTAATTATCTCTCTACTTTGAATGTGAAAGTATGACACTCTTATTTAAATAAGTTTTATTTATAAAATGAAGGTCGAAACCTTTTAAATTAAAGATGCCTGCAGTTGGATTGGATCAGACTGATGGGGGCCTTAAAACTAGAGGCCGATATTTTTGAACCTGATTTTGAGTGGAGGCCTTACCTTTGACTGGACCTTTCTTGGGTCCGCTCATGTGAAAAAGGATCACGATTTGCTCCTACACCAAGCACTGACGGTACTCATTAATTGTCACGTTTATTCATCGGAGCCAAGAGACGTCAGTTATTGATTCTTCTCATAAAATTTTATTGTTTCTTGACAGCACCTTTTAGGATGAAGGTATCGATCCACCTTAAGTCATTATTCCGAAATTTACATATGTACGTAAGTATGTTATGGTGTTATGTGTGTATGTACATTGCACACACATATATACATATACGAAAAAATTACAATTTTTATTCTTTTAAATTAATAAAATTATGGAATGAGTCATTTCCGAAAATGAGTTTCAACATTTATTTTTTATTTGCATGTTTCTCTCGATTTTTGTCCTTTGCACTAACAAAAGTTAAGTTTTTCAATTAACTCACCCCATATGCATTGCACATGAGGTATTTTAGTCTTTTTACCCCTTAAAGGCCTACTTGTGTTAACGTAAAAAAATGTAAAGTTAATCAAAAATTTGCAGGGACTATATATGTAAATATAAAAATCATTCTTGTAGTTTTACTAAAAATAAAAAGAAAAATAAACATATCATATTAACATCTATATATATATATATATATATATCTTACCCTTCTGCTAAAAAAGCCATCGTCGCCTCCACCACCACCTCCACCGTCTTCACCGAAAACACCATTATACCCACCAACTCCACAACATCCTTGCCTGTAATGAAAATGCAACTCCCTCCCTCGTTTTGCTGGAGACCCCACCCAAAAACCCCAATTTTCTCAATATCGTCGCTTATCGTCATTTGCCATTATCTGTATAAGGTCGGTGACCCGCCACCATCACCGTCATTCACCGCCAATGATTAGAAGAAAAGGAGATTGCATCCTTTGTTTAATGTTGACGCATCTCCGTTCACCTTCATCGTCGTCACCGACTGTCAGAACCAACAACAGTTAAGAGGCCACCGACATGTGAACCATCATATATCCGATCTAAAACTACCAAATACATGAACCATCACTAGTCAATTATAATGAGACCACCGTCATAGTCTCTTAACCGAATGACACCCAGATTTGAGACCACAATCAATTAGATCTGATGACCACCTACATTCACACCCCACCCACACTTGAACACGACAACTCCCATACCCCTCTTTTCTTTGATTTTGAGCCCCCTGTTTGATTTTATTAATTCCCTCCCGAAAAATAAATGGTTCAGGTGTTTAATATTGTTCTAGGGTTATGGTGGCAGAGATGGAGAGAGACAATGATGAATTTGAATTAATAAAGATGAAGAGTACTGGGTATGTGCGTGTATAAGTGGGTTTCAAGTTTAAATTTTATTAAATAACATAAATGGCCTCTAAATTATAGTAATTACATATATAGACCTTTTTCAAGTAAAATTACCAAAACGCCCTCGTATGCATGACACATGAGAAAACTTAACTGAGAAAGTGGATGACCGGTAGTGTAAAGGACAAAAATCAAGGAAAACATGCAAATAAAGGATAAAAAGTGAAACTCATTTTCGGAAATGACCCATTCTAAAAGTTGTTTAATTCAGAAAAACAAAAATTGTAATTTTTTCTACATATACATGTATATATGCATACACACAACACACATATACATACAAAACATATGTACACATTGTAGACACATAATATAAGTAGCATACAATACATGCATGCATGCATACATACTTATATACATATAGACACACATACATACATAACATAGCCAGGGCCGACTTCGAGAAAGAAAAAATATTTGGGCCGGAGGCGAAAATTTTTTTAGGCCTTAAGTAAAAGGAGTATTTTATTGGGTTTAAGCAATTTATTTTTTTGTATGGGTTTATTTGATTATAATTGAGTTGTTTAAAAAAATTTGTATAAAAATAGGATTAAACATGTCTCAAATGAGGGTAGAACCCAATTAAACATGCCTCAAATGAAAGTAGAACCCACAACCTTTGTGTTGGGAGTAATACCCCTTTATTACTAGACCAAACTAATGGTTATGAAATTAAGTTTAAATACTAAATATATATATATATAGCTTTGATGAAAATACATATAATTTTAAAAAAAATCGGGCCTACGAGGTGTCGGGCCTGTGGCCGTCGACCACCCGACCACTAACTTATGGCCGGCCCTGAACATAGCATATATATACACACATACATGCATAACATATGTTACATATAGTTGGCAAACCAACACGAACATTTTAATTAGGTTTTAGATGGGTATTTATAAAACCCATGGTGGGTTGATTTAAGGACTGTTTGGCAACTGCTGAACCATTAAGTGTTGAACTAGTAAGAGGTCTGAATGGTTAAGAGGCACTAAACCAGTAAGTGCTGAACCAGTTAAGTCTGTTTGGTTAGACATCTGAATAACTGAGCAAAATAACTATCTTACCCCTCTGAACTATTTGTGTTGAATGAAATACATTTGTTTGGTTATACTTTGAATGGTAAACAACTATAAAAACAAAATACAAAATAGTTTACTTACGATTTGAGTTTTCTTCATTAGAAATTAGTTAAGTAGCTATCTCGTCACGCAAAGTGATCATATACGCAATGCCTTATGAACCCTATTCTGTATCGTGAACGAACTAGCCATCACTTTCTCCATGTATTTCAAAAAATATATTATTCTCATAGTATATCAATGACCAACAACTTGAGGTTTCCCTTCATCTTCTTCAGAAAGTAGTGCACTTAGACGTCAAACCGCGTATTAAATTATCTAGCGTCAATGTGATACATTATAATATATCACAGTTGAATTAATTTATAATGATAACTTGGTAAGCATATGACATGCATTCGATTCATTTTATGATATATTTCCCTAGAAATTGCAACACACGAGTACACAATAATCATCAATTGCAAGTTATTCATCTTTTTTTTTACCAACAAAAACAAACTTTCATAACCAACAACGATAGTTATAGTACAACGGAAACTCAACAAGGAGCTTAAGTAAACATAAACCACATGGAAAACTACAAACACCAAATCAAAATCTCCTACTCCTACTCTAATACGAACATGAAGATGAAGAGATAAAATTCATGTTCACACCAAATCATTTTGTTCATCTACAACTCCGCCTTTCTTTTAATCCTACACCATGCTTGAGTTGTCTTGCATGTTGTGTTCCAAAGTTTTAATCAAGTTCACTGTTTAACAAAGTTTTAATTAGTGCCCATCATGCCTTTCTACAATTTAAAGAAAAAAACAAGTCATCATATAAAAATTAACGGTTCGGGTCATTTTGACGGTTTGGATCGTTTCAACGATTCATCACATAATATAAATACGATACAATAAAAAAAAGACATCGTCAAATTTAACTTGCAATAATCGCACTAACAAAATCATAGCTTCAACAATCAAATTTAAATTTCAACAATAAAATATAAACTTCTAATAAAATCGTATGTAGCTAGTAACCTCATATGATACATGTAAGCAAACTAACGAATCAACATGTAAACAAACTAACAAATTAATATAATAAATCAAAGTTTAAAAAAAAGAGTAACAAAGAAAGTCAATTTCAGAAACCTAGTTGTCGAAGAATTTGTTTAATGGGTTAAAATGGGCTAGACAATAAGAAAGACAATAATGGGCTTGATAAATACAACAAATTTAGGATGCCTGAATTCTCTAATGAAGGCGTTCGTTTTTTAAACAATTTTGAAGTTTTTGTGAATATTTCCATTAAATGATATGCGGAACGATTATGATTTCGGCTTTTTTTGTCACACCCCGACTTAGGGTTTAGGCGCGTGACCAACAGTTGGTACCGATTTTGTAAATATGTCAGAGTTTAGCGGAAGTCTTTAAAAAAATATTAATGTGTTTGAATATTTATCTATTTATGAAGCTTCATTTATAATAAAATATTAATATTTCTTTTGAAACATTTTTATTTATAAATCTTTGTGTTTGTAATAATCTTTAATTTATTTGAAAAGCTTTTCGGATAATAAATATTCAAGTGGTTGATTTATAAACCTTGTTTCGAGTTTATAAAACTTGTTTAAATATTCTTTTCAATATTTTATTCATTTAATACTATGAGCCATCTCTACCTTGCGAACATCCACTTCATGAATGGCTCCAATTCTTTATACTGTAATTTCCTGAACTGTTTATAAATACGTCAGCGATAAGCTGGTGAATACGCTGACGCTAAAAATATTTTCTTTTACTTTGTTACCCCTCGAGGGTTACGCAAGCCTCGACCCATCTTGGCTTAGGAATAACAAAGTTATAATACTATTTACAAACTCAAGTCTCTACCTAAGTACCCCAACAAACACCGCAGCGTTCAACTTAGTTAAGTACCGTTCGTATACACAAGGTCGTGCTCCCCCGCAGGAAAGCTTACTACGACCAGTTGTGGTGCAATGCGCACACCGCGTACTACCACATATGTAAGGATCCAGACAAACGTACACGACAGCCTGAGAGATAGGCTTTTACTCTTGTTAATAAAAAATTTTTAGAGACACTTAGTCTCACGTAAAGCTTTTCATATAACACGTAGACTCGTTTGAAAACAAGTTTAAAAGTTTGGAGCGTATTCACCTTTTCGATTTGGATTGGCTTCAATAAACCGTCCGAGGGTCTTTCCCGTTGCTATCTCGCACCTATAGTACGAGTATAACATTTTCTTTTGGATCAGCTTCAATACACTGTCCGAGGGTCTTTCCCTCTTTTTTGTTATCTCGCACCTATAGTACGAGTATAACTTTTTGTTAGTCGGATATACAATCCGGCTTAAGACCTCTAGTCTCTTTTGTAAAATGTTTACCTCGATTTTAATTTCTTTATGAACCTTTAGTTCAAAATATCTCTTCTTTATTTTAAACCTTTAGTTTAAAGTATCATTTCTTTCTTTTCTATTTCAAGTTAAAAACTCTTTCTTTTTAACCTATTTCTTTCACAAGATAAACCTTTAGTTTAACTTGTTTTCTACGTTTCTTCTTATTAAGAAACGTATATTTTTTTTTACTTATTATTTAAGAATAAACTTAAACTATAACTATTTACTATTTTTCTTTTTCTTTTCTTTTATAATATGTTTGAACATATAGTTCAAATCATATATCTCTTATTCTCATATTCAGACCTTTAGTCCGTCATGTTTTCGTTGCTAAAGTCTACGTTTTTCAACAACGTATATCATTTTGTTTGATATTAATAATTATAAACAATAAACAATATATAATATTCTTATCTTTATTTATTAATAAAGATTCTTTTATTATTTCTTTATTCTTTTTCTTCATATTATTATTTAAAATTTCTTTAAATAACATACTTTATTTATAATAAAGATTTATACTTTAGTCTTTATCTTTATATTTTCTTTTCTTTATTTTTTTTTGTTTATTTTCGAGGTATTGACTATGGTCTAAGGCTTTATATTTTATTAATATTTTATTCGGGCATTATGCCTACCTTGTTTGGCTTATTATTTTCTACACACTCTGGCAGCACTTCGACGCTGGTACGTATATTGAGAATCTTGATCAACACCTCCTTGGTATGCAAATCGAGGCACGCCGGTCTTCAAGTCTCGTCGGCACGCACTTCGAGACGGGTCGTCCCCGGGTCGGCACGTACTTCGAGGCGGAGTGTCGGGTCGTCTCGGGTCGGCACATACTACGAGGCGGGTCGTCAAGTCGTCTCAGGTCGGTGCGTATTTCTAGATGATGTCGTCGGTATATCGGGGTATCGTTTGTTTATTGGTATGGATTACGAGGTGGTCGGTACACGTTTATAAAGTTTTTTTAGAGAGAGAGAGAGTGTGTATTCTAGAGAGAGAAAGTAGTGTGAGAAAATTATGTGAGAAATGAGATGCTTAAAGTTGCTATTTATAGACTTTTCTGGAGACCCGTCACGGTACGCGATAGGCCTAGACATAGCCGTCGCGTATCGCGACGTAGCTATGGTGAGTCATGATGTAGGTTTGTCACGTGGCGCCACGTGATGACGCTTGGCGAGCTTTATGCCACGTTGTGACACGTGGCAGGACACGTGTCACAGTGTCATGGCATTATGCCACGTGGTGACACGTGTCAGCTGATGTGCCACGTGTTGACACGTGGCATGACACGTGTCTGGTTGTCAGACATCGCCATCGCGATACGCGATGGTGTTGCGCCCAAGTACGTCGCGTATCGCGATCGGCCACGAATTCACGATTTTTCATTTTTTGATCCTTAAACTTTTTGAACTTTGATATTTTTAACCCGATATTTTCTTGATGTTACATTTTTTATTTGTGATCTTCATCTAATTTTTCTTTCTTTCTTTCTTTCTTTGTTTGTTAATATGATGTCTCACTAGAATTCATTTTAATTTTGGTAATATTAGAGTGGAGGTAACGTTTCCTAGACCATCCCACTTCCTTAACCACGCTTCACAACTTTTTTCACTCTTTCTCGTTCACGTCAGCGCTATATCAGTCTGGCCATCACACAACCGTCTCAATTCATCTTTCAGCCATTTTAATTTTGTTCTCTTATTTAAATTAACTAATTAATTTTTATATTTAAAAAACATAAATATAACATAATTTGAAATAACATTCTATTAATTAAAAAAAGCACGACTTAATAAAAATCATAAATATATAATGTTCAAAAACTAAATTAACTTTCATTTTTAAATTTGAAATTTATTAATATAAATATAATTTTTTTATACAAAAAAAAAGTCAATTTGGATTAACTTGGGCTAGATATTACTGAAGATTTAAAAAAAATTAGATTGGGCACTAAATATTTTTGACCCAGCTCAAATTAATTTTTACATATTTAGAAAACTATAAATATCAATCCTAAAAAATTGAAGAAAATAAAATGTCGCTTATTTTTCATCACGTCCGCTCCACCATCATCTCAGCCCCGTCGCCAACCAGTGATGGTTCTAGACATAAATCTCATGGATAACGTTCAAAATATTTTTTATTGTATTTCATATAATGTAAACTAAACAAAAGTAGAAACCCGATAATAAATAAAATAAACTCAGGGTGCCATTTCTCCTATTTAGTAATTTCAGAAAGTCACGGTGATCCATAAGAGCAAAACATGTTAGTACATGTAGTGATATTAAAAATTATTATTTACTTTTATGCCTCATCTTATGCAAAACGTCACGTGCTCGCACTGTTCACACACACTCGGTTTTATATATGTACATACACGTAATGTTGTATGTATAAACTCACTTAGCCAAGATACGACTTACAAAGAATATGCTTGTTGAGAGATTAATTCTCCACCCACTTTGTGAAGTGCTGCATACGTTAAAAAATATTATATTTTCAAAGGTTTTGGGTAGTTCGTTTTGTCTGGTATTTTGGCAAAGGAGTTTTTCGGAGGGGTTTGACTAATCGAGTTTTTTCTTAAAAGTTGTCTTCTATTTCTTGCTCTTGCTCCATTCTTCATCCCAGAGTGTGGTGAATCAACATTTTTTTTGTTACAATTCTAATGACTCTTTTAAGATCAAATCGTCAAGACCGGTTTTATCCAAGATGTGGATCAGTTCTTCCTCAACTCTGCTCTGAACATAACTTCCAACTCTAATGGATCGTTCGACTTTGTTCCTAATAGCCCCCCACCCTCATTAGTTTGGTATATTCATATTGAGATTGGGTTTGACTTATTCTACATCTTCCATCATAAGACCAATTTTTGCAGCCTAAACGTCGTTCATATCTTTTTGCTCGCCTTTGTACCTCTTGGTGCCACCTTTTCCTCACTTCATTGCTAAAAAGAAAGATTTTCTCCCTAAGTTCTGGAGACAACCTAGGTTTTGTGCATTGTAGGAAACAAAGTTAATTGAAATCGAAATAATGCATTCCACTTCTTTAGGGTCTGTCGGTAAAAGACCAATGCCGAATTCTACTAGTGAAAGGGTACTTTGGTATGATAGGTTTTTTCGTAGGTCTAGTGTTTTGGTTTTGGGAATAGGGTTTGTTGGTTTGGTTTTGGTTTTGGTTGTGGTTATTTTTGGCATTTGGAAGTATTTACCTTTCTTTTTATGCAACATTTCAACTGGTTTTGAATAGAATACTCACGACAAGTTATAATCCGCAAGAAGTACATGACTCACTCAATATTATCCAGTATATAAGTATTTTTCTGAATATATGCATGAAGACTTAAATCTCACAAACTGAAGGATTGAGTGAAAAACGCCATATTTTCCTAAAGTTAATCTCAATATTACAAACCATATTTTAGTTTTACCAGTTTTGAGTTATATTAGTCTTGCTCAAATGTTTCTCGTTATTTCTTAGTTTCCCGGTTTGTCAAAAATATTTAAAAATTTAATGGTTTTATTGCTGCAAAAAAGGAATTTTGACAATATTGCTAAAAAATTTTGCCTTTTAAACTTGGTTTGCCCAATTGTAAACCCGCTCCCCACACTTAAATCTTACATTTTCCTCAATGTGGAAAAATGAAAACGAGGAGAAAAAGGAATCTATCTTCCCTACGTGCCGAGACGAAATTTTTGCCATGTGTTGTCTCCATGTATGCTGTTGAAAGTTTTAGCACTAAAATAGAATTTACTTGTGTAAAATCTACAAACACAACCACAAACATAATACACAAATTATAAAGACATAAAATAAGTATGGGTATATATTTACACTTATTGTCCTAGAAACTGGCATCATACATAAAGCTAAATTGTCTTAAACATCCATACAAAGAAAACGAAAAATAAAATTTTTTTAACACAACCATCATAACAAACACCATAATACAACCACAAACATACGAAGATCCTAAGGGTAGACACACATTGGATATAAATGAGACTCTCACGGGCTGTCTGGGTCTATAACGATACTTGAGCAATCTACAAATCTTACCTCGTGTAGATCATGGGAGACTACCTCAACCATCCCCATCCTTGAACAGTATTGAAGCTCCAAGGATACAGGTGTTGCCCCTAGTGTGCCTCGTGTGTCTACTGCATACTTTTCGTATAATCTCACAATCCACCCTCCGCCAAACAACTTTATATCTATATTTTTAGCACATTTTTCCCACATCCTACATATAATGTAGATGATATAGCAATTTCCTCCCGTTTTAATATAGTTGAGGGCCCACACATCCCTAAGGCTATTCACCCCTGTGATCCCAGTGCGGGGTGTCATGGTGTGGCTAAGGATACGATGGATGTACCTAAACAGTGAGTCCCTCAGCTCAGTACTTTTTGAAACACTCGGATTGTAAACCGCTTATGGGTCACCTGTCATCAACCTCCAAGCATTTGCCCTCTCAGACTTGTTTGATGTCCTTTATCTTTCTCTTCCATCTTCCCCCGGGAATGAGTAACCTGACGTGAGCCACATTTCTGTTTGGGTCTCTGCGTGTGTATAAATCCCAAAACTCACTCCTAAATCCATGAATGAGGTTTTAACCCACCGTTCCCCAACCTAAAAGTTGCCATATCTTCATCAAAATGATCTTCCGCGTATAAAAATTTTTCCTTGATCTTAAACGAAGCTAAGAACTCCATGGTCAACTCTCGGCATGATTTTATATTGTTAGACAAGAAACGCTGCCATGGGCCCTTAACTATTTCCTTATACCTCTCATACTGATTCAATTTCTTAAGCGTGCTTTTGCTCGCATAGAATAATGGATCTTTCATTCTTTCCCTCATTAATTCTACTTTTTCTCTAGCTTCTACATCTTCTGGTTCGTTTCTCGCAAACAACAAATACGGTGTGGTCAGTTTCTTCAAAATCCTCATCATCATATCCGGCCATCGTAAGTGATTAGAATGAAAAAACGAATCAAAACATTGAAGATGAAGAATTTTGAAATATGTTCTAGTGACAAGGCACGGCCGTGCCTTGCTTAGCACGGCCCATGCTGATATAGACAATTATTTGGTTGACTTTCTTGGTTGACCAAGGTTGTCGGGGGCAAAACACGGTCCGGGTTATGCACGAGTTCGGGGTTTTGAAGACTCGAATGTGCGTATCTACCCGGTTCATCATACTTATCAAATGGTTTTGGACTTGGGTCGCTCCATAGGGTGGAACCCGACTCCAACCGGAAGTTAACCAAAGCGGACCAAAAGTCATGCTAAACGAATTTACATTAACCCTTTTTCAAACCAAAATTCATCTTTAAATCATGTAAGCCAAGTATATACATGTTAATTAGTCATAATCTAACCCTAATGTAGTGAAAATTAAACTTAGGGTTTGGTTTATACCCGAATTAAATAGGGAATGGTTAGAACCGAGCCCTGAATTCATATTGGAATGATCAAATTTGACATACCTTGATGATTGAGTGAACGAAATTGATGGAAAATGGAATAAAAATCACCTGGGGCTTGAGATATATAGTTAAAAAGTAAAAAAGAGGGGTGAAATCAATATATAACTAGTCAGCTGTGTGTTCGACACGGCCGTGGTCAGCAAGGAACGACCGTGCTAACCTTGTCTGTTTCTGTTTTTTTGTTTTTTTAACTGCTTTTCCCAAACCCGCGACTTCTTTAACGACCATCATGGACTTAAATAGTCAGGTATGTCAATTTAAAAACACAGAGAATGAAATTTCTTTGTTAGGGATAAATGAACGAAACAAACGAAAGGCAAAAAGACAACAAACTAGAATCCTAATCCTAACGAAAACTACTTAAATAATCCAGGTCCTCCCCATAACAAGGTCTGCATGTGGGCATATCCTGTCATGAAGTTGGTTGGGTAGCCCTCTCGGCTTGGTTTTCCGGTTGAAATGAGTGAGCTCGGCCGTAAGCTGCTCGAGTTTTTCTTCTAGCTTAGGCATCCTCGGTCTACATGATAGTGTTCGAAATGTAGTGTTTCGACCCTGTCATGTAGCTTTCGGTTCCTTTTTTCCGCTGCCATATTGATGTTTACTAACTCGTCGATTCTCTCATGTAAGCACATTAGTTCCCTAACTACATCTATAGGCACCTATCCTTGTATTCCACAACTTGGCCTAAATCCTCTCCTTTCCATGACAAATTCTTGGTAAAGAATTTGTGAAAAGGGGCATGTCAAATAAATGAGAAGTTATAGTCATTTATAGACACGTAGGAGGGCAAAACATGACCTTGGTGACATAAGCACGACCGTGTTAGGTGAGTGACATAAATTCCAGTTTCAAAAAAATGACGATGATCTTTAACAAGTTTGAAGTGACCACGTCCCGTGTATAGGAAAACACAGTCGTGCTTTGCCACTTGCCATGATTTTTTGTATTCCCTCTTGTATAACAGTCGTGGTTTTGGTCATTCAGTTAAGTGTGTGCAAATCTTATACCTAAAGCATAAACAGATTTCATTCCATAAAATCCTAAAAGTACATTAATTTTCCTAAATATACATAAAACAAAAACACATAAAAAGAAAAATAAATAAAACAACAAAGAAACTGGGTTAAGCCGAGTTGGTCCTAACAACTAGTCCTAGGCACAATTTCTTGAGTCATCAATGAGCAAATTAGAATAGGTTGGAGAAAAGGTCTCCAAAGCCTCATCCAAAAAGGTCCCCACCAAATGAATCACTCCCACCGAAAAGTGGTGGTGGGAAGAACCCTAGTCGGATGGGCTGGATTTGAATTTGCTCATTGATTTCTCGAAGCTGTGTCTTCATTTCCTCCACGGTCTCCGTTAGAGCTAGGACTCGGTGTTCATTTTGAATAAGCATGTCGATTAGCACTCTTGACATTTCCCGAAGTTGCAGAATCATCTCCCTTTTTCGGTGGAGTGGTGATCGGTTTCCAGCATTAGGTTGTTCCATCAGCATCTCTGGAGGTTGTTTAGTTTAGTGAAATGTGGCTAGAAGGTGTCCAAAAATCTCAAGGAGATGTTACACATTTATAATCTGCCAGAACCTCTCAGCACGGTCGTGCTTTACCAAACATGGGCCATGTTGTCAAGTTTTCTCTGAAAGTGGATAGTCTGAGCCGAAAACAGTGCTAGGTACGATCACTGCAAGGAAATTGTACTGGGCATGGCCGTGGTGAGTTAGGCACGGCCATGCTTATCTAAACACATTTTTTATAACTTATCCCTACAAAGTAAAATAAAATCTAACCTAAACATGCTAAATTTTTGTCAGAGGTGATAGCTTGACTTATAGTTATGGCATTTTATTTTATATGATGGAGGTTGAGTACCTCCATTGTGGTTTCTACGGGTTCTCCTAAGTAAAGCTTAAGTCGGTGACCATTTACTTTAAAACTATTCCCATCCTTTTGGACTAGTTCAATGGCTTATGGCTCCATAATCAAAAACTACCTTAACTGTAAAAGAACCGGACCATCTAGACTTCAGTTTTCCAGGAAATAAACGAAGGCGAGAGTTATAGAGGAGTACCTGGTCGCCTGTTTTAAAATGTTTTCACCTTTTAGACGTGCATCATGAAGTCTCTTCATTCTTGTAAATCCTTGAATAGTCATAAGCTTGTGTCCTAAGTTCGTTTGGCTAGTTCAATTGCATGAACCTGTTTTTTCCTAGCTGATGTAGATCTAGGTTGGCGGTAATAAGTGCCCAATATGCTTTGTGTTCGAGTTTGAATGGAAGATGACATGCCTTTCCGTATACTAATTTGAAAGGTGTTGTGCCAATAGTTTTGTAGGCAGTACGGAAAGCCCATAGAGAGTCGTCTAATTTCTCCGACTCATCTATACGAGCCGATGTTTACGGGTGATAAGGTGTAGCAAGCCGATGATCTACTCCGTATCTAGTTAATACTTTCTCCATTTGTGCAATACAAAAGTGTGTTCCTCAATCGCTTATGAGTGCCTTGGGAATACGAAAACAAGCGAATAATTTCTATTGAAACTTAACTACCATCCTAGCATCATTGGTGGGTAAAGCTTGGGCTTCGACCCATTTTGGCATATAGTTTACTGCAACTAGGATGTAGTGATGACCAAATGATGTTGGAAACAGTCCTATAAAGTCGATGCCCCAAACGTCAAATACTTCGCATACTTGGATTACTCTTTGCAACATTTCATCTCTTGTAATTCCCAAAACTAGGATCTTTCAATATAATATCAATATACCCGATGTTAGACGGAAACTAACAATGAATTGATTCAAGACAAATACGAACAAACACAAATAAAAACACGATTGACTTCAAACAAACATTATATAACGTTGGGTGCTTAAGCCCTTCAACAAGGATTACAATATGAATGGAATCAAGTATTATGTAACCCTACCCCACTCCTCCATTCTACTAATGATTGACCCTTAACAATGACCTAGTTACAAGGTATTTATAAAGGCAAACACCCTAAGGCCCAAACCCATATAAAAGCCCACCGAAATCAAGTGATTTCGGTGTTACATGTTAACCCAAAACCCAAGCCCAACTAGATTATGCATAAACCATTAATTCTAGCCCAACAATCTCCCTCTTGGTTTATAGCTTGATCTTTATTCGTGCTCCATCACTTCAACATCAGCCTCTTTTTAAGCACTTGCCCATAAACCGTACGAATAATCGATCTCACCATACCGTATACTCCTTAGCAGCTGGCTTATAAAGTGGTTCAGCCATAATTTGAAAGCTGCTAAGGGTCTTGATATATTTTTCTCCAAACTTCAACTGGTCTCGTGGATCAACAATACGATACTGTCCTTTCTTTAGCCGTATAATAACTGTAGCCGTCTGACCATCATAAGTCCAAAACTTCATCTCATGAGCACCCTTAGGAAATCTCTTGGTGATCGGAATGGACATCACTTTAGTAGTTGGAGGCCATATAACATTCAGCATCGGCTTATTAGTATAAGGATCACGAATCCCTTTCGCTTTCTTGGCAAAGACTAAGCAGTAGGCATACCGGGGAACCCGTTTTCAACTTGGTTGCTCAAAAAATT